>NC_068456.1:25507693-25550193 GCF_023373465.1 Oncorhynchus keta
CACACACACACACACACACACACACGGCAAACATTGACATACACACACACAGATCAAACACACATCCACACAGAGCAAAAATACACACGTGCACGGAGTGAACATACAAACGTGTAAATCGAATACACACCCACACACAACAATACACACACACACACAGCGAAGACATGGCGTACAGGGTAAGGTTACGATGAGAGATAACCATGGTAACCTAAAGAACATAAACATTGGCTTCCCATTTCACTGCCACAACACCGTGTCTTCTCACTGCCAACACTGAGTACAACTACAAGACTCAATACAGCCAACACTGAGTACAACTACAAGACTCAATACAGCCAACACTGAGTACAACTACAAGACTCAATACAGCCAACACTGAGTACAACTACAAGACTCAATACTGCCAACACTGAGTACAACTACTAGACTCAATACTGCCAACACTGAGTACAACTACAAGACTCAATACAGCCAACACTGAGTACAACTATTAGACTCAATACTGCCAACACTGAGTACAACTACAAGACTCAATACAGCCAACACTGAGTACAACTAGACTCAATACTGCCAACACTGAGTACAACTACAAGACTCAATACAGCCAACACTGTACAACTACAAGACTCAATACAGCCAACACTGAGTACAACTACAAGACTCAATACTGCCAACACTGAGTACAACTACTAGACTCAATACTGCCAACACTGAGTACAACTACTAGACTCAATACTGCCAACACTGAGTACAACTACTAGACTCAATACAGCCAACACTGAGTACAACTACTAGACTCAATACAGCCAACACTGAGTACAACTACAAGACTCAATACAGCCAACACTGAGTACAACTACTAGACTCAATACAGCCAACACTGAGTACAACTACAAGACTCAATACTGCCAACACTGAGTACAACTACTAGACTCAATACAGCCAAAACTGAGTACAACTACAAGACTCAATACTGCCAACACTGAGTACAACTACTAGACTCAATACAGCCAACACTGAGTACAACTACAAGACTCAATACTGCCAACACTGAGTACAGACTCAATATGCCAACACTAGACTCAATACTGCCAACACTGAGTACAACTACAAGACTCAATACACAACAATGAGTACAACTCAATACAGCCAACACTGAGTACAACTACAAGACTCAATACTGCCAACACTGAGTACAACTACAAGACTCAATACAGCCAAAACTGAGTACAACTACAAGACTCAATACTGCCAACACTGAGTACAACTACTAGACTCAATACAGCCAACACTGAGTACAACTACAAGACTCAATACTGCCAACACTGAGTACAACTACTAGACTCAATACTGCCAACACTGAGTACAACTACTAGACTCAATACTGCCAACACTGAGTACAACTACTAGACTCAATACAGCCAACACTGAGTACAACTACAAGACTCAATACTGCCAACACTGAGTACAACTACAAGACTCAATACTGCCAACACTGAGTACAACTACTAGACTCAATACTGCCAACACTGAGTACAACTACTAGACTCAATACTGCCAACACTGAGTACAACTACTAGACTCAATACTGCCAACACTGAGTACAACTACTAGACTCAATACTGCCAACACTGAGTACAACTACTAGACTCAATACTGCCAACACTGAGTACAACTACTCGACTCAATACTGCCAACACTGAGTACAACTACTAGACTCAATACTGCCAACACTGAGTACAACTACTAGACTCAATACAGCCAACACTGAGTACAACTACAAGACTCAATACTGCCAACACTGAGTACAACTACTAGACTCAATACTGCCAACACTGAGTACAACTACTAGACTCAATACTGCCAACACTGAGTACAACTACTAGACTCAATACTGCCAACACTGAGTACAACTACTAGACTCAATACTGCCAACACTGAGTACAACTACTAGACTCAATACTGCCAACACTGAGTACAACTACTAGACTCAATACTGCCAACACTGAGTATAACTACTCGACTCAATACTGCCAACACTGAGTACAACTACTAGACTCAATACTGCCAACACTGAGTACAACTACTCGACTCAATACTGCCAACACTGAGTACAACTATTAGACTCAATACTGCCAACACTGAGTACAACTACAAGACTCAATACTGCCAACACTGAGTACAACTACAAGACTCAATACTGCCAACACTGAGTACAACTACAAGACTCAATACTGCCAACACTGAGTACAACTACAAGACTCAATACTGCCAACACTGAGTACAACTACAAGACTCAATACTGCCAACACTGAGTACAACTACTAGACTCAATACTGCCAACACTGAGTACAACTACAAGACTCAATACTGCCAACACTGAGTACAACTACAAGACTCAATACTGCCAACACTGAGTACAACTACAAGACTCAATACTGCCAACACTGAGTACAACTACAAGACTCAATACTGCCAACACTGAGTACAACTACAAGACTCAATACTGCCAACACTGAGTACAACTACAAGACTCAATACTGCCAACACTGAGTACAACTACAAGACTCAATACTGCCAACACTGAGTACAACTACTAGACTCAATACTGCCAACACTGAGTACAACTACAAGACTCAATACTGCCAACACTGAGTACAACTATTATACTCAATATTGCCAACAATGAGACAAGACTCAATACTGCCAACACTGAGTACAACTACAAGACTCAATACTGCCAACACTGAGTACAACTACAAGACTCAATACTGCCAACACTGAGTACAACTACAAGACTCAATACTGCCAACACTGAGTACAACTACAAGACTCAATACTGCCAACACTGAGTACAACTATTAGACTCAATACTGCCAACACTGAGTACAACTATTAGACTCAATACTGCCAACACTGAGTACAACTACTAGACTCAATACTGCCAACACTGAGTACAACTATTAGACTCAATACTGCCAACACTGAGTACAACTATTAGACTCAATACTGCCAACACTGAGTACAACTACTAGACTCAATACTGCCAACACTGAGTACAACTACAAGACTCAATACTGCCAACACTGAGTACAATTACTAGACGCAATACTGCCAACACTGAGTACAACTTCAAACATCAGCTATCTGAGCAGCTAACCGATCGCTGCAGCTGTACATAGTCTATTGGTAAATAGCCCACCCATTTTCACCTACCTCATCCCCACAGTTTTTATTTATTTACTTTTCTGCTCTTTTGCACACCAATATCTCTAGAGACCTGTACATGATCATCTGATCATTTATCACTCCAGTGTTAATCTGCAATATTGTAATTATTTGCCTACCTCCTCATGCCTTTTGCACACATTGTATATAGACTCCCCTTTTTTTCTATTGTGTTATTGACTTGTTAATTGTTTACTCCATGTGTAACTCTGTGTTGTCTGTTCACACTGCTATGCTTTATCTTGGCCAGGTCGCAGTTGCAAATGAGAACTTGTTCTCAACTAGCCTACCTGGTTAAATAAAGGTGAAAAAATTAAAAATTAAAAAAATTAAATAAAAAAATAATTTAAACTACAAGACTCAATACTGCCAACAATGACTACAACTACTCGACTCAATACTGCCAACACTGAGTATAACTACTCGACTCAATACTGCCAACACTGAGTACAACTACAAGACTCAATACTGCCAACACTGAGTACAACTACAAGACTCAATACTGCCAACACTGAGTACAACTACTAGACTCAATACTGCCAACACTGAGTACAACTACAAGACTCATTACTGCCAACACCGACTACAAGACTCATTACTGTCAACAAGGATCATTACTGCCAACAAGACTCATTACTGCCAACACTGACTACTTATTACTGCCAACACTGACTACAAATACAAGACTCAATACTGCCAACAATGAGTACAACTACAAGACTCAATACTGCCAACACCGACTACAAGACTCATTACTGCCAACACCGACTACAAGACTCATTACTGCCAACACTGACTACTTATTACTGCCAACACTGACTACAACTACAAGACTCAATACTGCCAACACTGACTACAAGACTCATTACTGTCAACACTGATTTCTTATTATTGCCAACACTGACTACAACTACAAGACTCATTACTGCCAACACTGACTACAAGACTCATTACTGTCAACACCGACTACAAGACTTATTACTGCCAACACTGACTACAAGACTCATTACTGCCAACACTGACAACAAGACTCATTACTGCCAACACCGACTACAAGACTTATTACTGCCAACAAGACTCATTACTGCCAACAAGACTCATTACTGCCAACACTGACTACAAGACTCAATACTGCCAACACTGACTACAAGACTCAATACTGCCAACACTGACTACAAGACTCAATACTGCCAACACTGACTACAAGACTCAATACTGCCAACACTGACTACAAGACTCAATACTGCCAACACTGACTACAAGACTCATTACTGCCAACACTGACTACGTATTACTGCCAACACTTACAATTACAAGACCCAATACTGCCAACACTGAGTACAACTACAAGACCCAATACTGCCAACACTGACTACAACTACAAGACTCAATAATGCCAACAATGACTACAAATACAAGA
Source organism: Oncorhynchus keta (assembly GCF_023373465.1). Lineage (NCBI taxonomy): Eukaryota > Metazoa > Chordata > Actinopteri > Salmoniformes > Salmonidae > Oncorhynchus > Oncorhynchus keta. The sequence continues at coordinate 25,512,345 of NC_068456.1, forward strand.
CTCTATACTGCCAACAATGAGTACAACTACTAGACTCAATACTGCCAACAATGACTACAAATACAAGACGCAATACTGCCAACACTGACTGCAACTACAAGACTCATTACTGCCAACACCGACTACAAGACTCATTACTGCCAACAAGACTTATTACTGCCAACAAGAGTCATTACTGCCAACACTGACTACTTATTACTGCCAACACTGACTACAAGACTCAATACTGCCAACACTGACTCAAGATTACTGCCAACACTACAAGACTCACTTATTACTGCCAACACTGACTACAAGACTCAATACTGCCAACACTGACTACTACAAGATTTATTACTGCCAACACTGACTACAAGACTCAATACTGCCAACACTGACAAGACTCAATACTGCCAACACTGACTACAAGACTCATTACTGCCAACACTGACTACGTCATTACTGCCAACAAGACAATTACAAGACCCAATATTACCAACACTGAGTACAACTACAAGACCCAATACTGCCAACACTGACTACAACTACAAGACTCAATAATGCCAACAATGACTACAAATACAAGACTCTATACTGCCAACAATGAGTACAACTACTGACTCAATACTGCCAACAATGACTACAAATACAAGACCCAATACTGCCAACACTGACTGCAACTACAAGACTCATTACTGCCAACACCGACTACAAGACTCATTACTGCCAACAAGACTTATTACTGCCAACAAGAGTCATTACTGCCAACACTGACTACTTATTACTGCCAACACTGACTACAAGACTCAATACTGCCAACACTGACTACAAGACTCAATACTGCCAACACTGACTACAAGACTCATTACTGCCAACACTGACTACGTATTACTGCCAACACTTACAAATACAAGACCCAATACTGCCAACACTGACTACAACTACAAGATTTATTACCGCCAACACTGACTACAACTACAAGACCCAATACTGCCAACACTGAGTACAACTACAAGACCCAATACTGCCAACACTGACTACAACTACAAGATTTATTACCGCCAACACTGACTACAAGACCCAATACTGGCAACACTGACTACAACTACAAGATTTATTACCGCCAACACTGACTACAAGACCCAATACTGCCAACACTGACTACAACTACAAGATTTATTACCGCCAACACTGACTACAAGACCCAATACTGGCAACACTGACTACAACTACAAGACCCAATACTGTCAACACTGACTACAACTACAATACTCAACACTGTCATCACTGTGGCTACAACTACAACAATGAATACTGTCAACACTTATTACAACGGTGAATACTGTCAACACTGTGATTACAACAATGAACAATGTCAACCCTGTGATTACAACGATGAACACTGTCAACCCTGTGATTACAACGATGAATACTGTCAACACTATAATTACAACGATTAACACTGTCAACACTGATTACAACGGTGAATACTGTCAACACTGATTACAACGATGAATACTGTCAACACTGTGATGACAACGATTTATTACTGTCAACACTGATTACAACAATGAATACTTTCAACACTGATTACAACAATGAATACTGTCAAAACTGATTACAACAATGAATAGTGTCAACACTGATTACAACAATGAATACTGTCAACACTGATTACAACAATGAATAGTGTCAACACTGATTACAACAATGAATAGTGTCAACACTGATTACAACAATGAATAGTGTCAACACTGATTACAACAATGAATAGTGTCAACACTGATTACAACAATGAATAGTGTCAACACTGATTACAACAATGAATAGTGTCAACACTGATTACAACAATGAATAGTGTCAACACTGATTACAACAATGAATAGTGTCAACACTGATTACAACAATGAATAGTGTCAACACTGATTACAACAATGAATAGTGTCAACACTGATTACAACAATGAATACTGTCAACACTGATTACAACAATGAATACTGTCAACACTGTGATGACAACGATGTATTACTGTCAACACTGATTACAACAATGAATACTGTCAACACTGATTACAACAATGAATACTGTCAACACTGATTACAACAATGAATAGTGTCAACACTGATTACAACAATGAATAGTGTCAACACTAATTACAACAATGAATAGTGTCAACACTGATTACAACAATGAATACTGTCAACACTGATTACAACAATGAATACTGTCAACACTGATTACAACGATGAATACTGTCAACACTGATTACAACAATGAATACTGTCAACACTGATTACAACAATGAATAGTGTCAACACTGATTACAACAATGAATAGTGTCAACACTGATTACAACAATGAATACTGTCAACACTGATTACAACGATGCATACAGAAGGAAAAAGACAGTCCAAGGAAAGTATTTATCCAAAGTGTGAAATGGGAAACAAAGCCAAGGACCAGTTGGAAATGTTGAATTTTCACCCCCTTTTCATGATATCCAATTGGTAGTTCCAGTCTTGTCCCATCGCTGCAACGGGAGAGGTGACGAAGGTCAAAAGCCGTGCATCCTCCGAAACACGACCCTGCCAGGCCGCACTGATCCTTCACACACTGCTCACTTAACCCGGAAGCCAGCCGCACCAATGTGTCAGAGGAAACACTGTATACCTGGCAACCGTGTCAGCGTGCACTGCGCCAGGCCTGCCACAGGAGTCGCTAGAGCGCGATGGGACAAGGACATCCCTTCCGGGGAAACCCTAACGACACTGGGCCAATTGTGCGTCTCCCAGTCGCAGCCGGCTGCGACACAGACCGGTATGTAGCCCGGATCTGTAGTGACACCGCTAGTGCTGCGATGCAGTGCCTTAGACCGCTGTGTCACTCGGGAGGACAGTGTTTCTATAGTGTTGAGAAGAGTCACAACCAACAGTGAATGCCAAGCCATGAGAATCTATTCACAGTTGATAGAGTGCAGCAGGTTTGTCTCTGCCTCTCTGCCTCTCTCACACACACACACACACACACACACACACACACACACACACACACACACACTCTCATGCTCTCTCCTTCTTTCTCTCTCCCTCCCAGTCACCACCACTTCACCACATTTCAAACATGTCATCGGATCTGTAAACTAGAGCCGAAAGAGGTGATGGCAGCTACACGATGGCTGACACTCCTCAACCGTTAGAGAGACAGTAACTGACAGACGGATCTGCCTGACAGACAGATAGACAACACTACAAAGTTGCATTATTGGTCAATTTTTACAGATATTGTATATGTTTGGCCATCACCTGACACACCCATCACAGGCTGGGAGCAGCATGTGAGCTGAAGCAGAGTGGCACTTAGAGGTAAAGTGCCTTGCTCACAGGCACAATGGTGGTAGGTAGTATACAGGGGCTCAAACCGGCAACCCTCTCTAACCTCGAAGCTACCGCTGCCTCCCTACCGCACTGATGCACACACACAGACAGAGACAGATATAACCCAGGACACACGTGCAGCTGTTAATATGGTACCCCTCTATGCTTCTCTAGACCTCTCTCTGCTGTTTGTTTACACTCTGGTTCACTCGTACACCACTAGGTCTTCAATCTTGTTCTCTATCTTGGACTCTATCTCCCTCTGTCTCAATCCCTCTCTTTTCCTCCCTCCCTAAGACGCATACACACACACACACACTCCTCACATTAAACCCACTTGTGCTCTGCCTCTTGGCATGGAGAGGAGTGGGTGAGGGTCATATTTCAGGGGGCCAACTGCTGGACAGAGTTAGCCTATGGCTGTTCTCTCTGTCCTTATACACTGGAACACACACACACACACACACACAAACATCCAGAGCAAGAGCCAGTCACAGCCGTTCTCAATTAGGTGGGTCAGAGAGTGGGGAATAACTAACTCTCTGGTATCTGTGTGTGTGGTGTGGTGAAGTTTGCGTGTGCGTAAATCTATGCTCTGTCGAGAGGCTGTCAATACGCTGTGACCCTGGTTTTTAAGCATGCATGGATCTGACTACACTTAAAGTCAAGTTGTGGTCTGCATTGAGACACACACATTATGTGTATAATGTGTTGGATAGGAACTTGCTTTGCACTAGTGATGAAATAATGTAATTAAACTCAGCTGTGTCCCCCACTGCTTTTATATAACTGACTATTCCACTTACTCCTCTATCACACGCACACACACACACACACAGTTACATGTAGTTTAACTATACTGAACAAAAATATCAAACACAACATGCAACAATTTCAAATATTTTACTGAGTTACAGTTCATATAAGGAAATCAGTCAATTGAAATGAATTCATTAGGCCCTAATCTATGGATTTCACATGACAGGGCAATACAGATACCGTCAAAGAAAGGGTAGGGACATTTCTCTCATGCAGCGCGACACATCTCCACATATAGTTGATCATAGAGTTGGAGGCCATGGAAGATCTGGGACATTTTCAGCTTCCAGGAATTGCGAACAGATCTTTGCAACAGGGGTTGTGGAATATTATGCTAAAACATGAGGTGATGGCATTGGATGAATGGCATGACAATGGGCCTCAGAACCTCGTCATGATATCTCTGTGCATTCAAATTGCCATCTATAAAATGCAATTGTGTTCATTGTCCATAGCTTATACCTGTCCATACCATAACCCCACCGCCACCATGGGGCACTCTGTTCACAATGTTGACATCAGCAAACTGCTCGCCCACACAACGCCATCTGCCCGGTACAGTTGAAACCAGGATTCATCCATGAAGAGCACACTTCTCCAGCATACCAATAGCCATCGAAGGTAAGCATTTTCCCACTAAAGTCGGTTACGACGTCAAACTGCAGTCAGGTCAAGACCCTGGTGAGGACAACAAGCACACAGATTAGCTTCCCTGAAAAGGTTTCTGACAGTTTGTGCAAAATTCTTTGGTTGTGCAAATCCACAGTTTCATCAGCTGTCCGGGTGGTTGGTCTCTGATGATGCCGCAGGTAAAGAAGCCAGATGTGGAGGTTCTGGGCTGACGTGGTTACACCTGTTCTGTGGCTGTAAGGCCGATTGGACGGACATGGCCGATTGGTGTAAGGCCGATTGGACGCACATGGTTTCGAAATGAACATTAAATTCTCTGGCAACCGCTCTGGTGGACATTCCTGAGGTCAGCATGCCAATTGCACACTCCCTCAAAACTTGAGATATCTGTGGCATTGTGTTGTGTGACAAAACTTAACCTTTTAGAGTGGCCTTTTATTGTCCCCAGCACAAGGTGCACCTGTGTAATGATCATGCCGTTTAATTCGCTTCTTGATATGCCACATCTGTCAGGTGGATGGATTGTCTTGCAGGGATGTAAACAAAATTTGAGAGAAATAAGTGTTGTGTGGAACATTTCTGGGATGTTTTATTTCAGCTCATGAAACACTGGATCAACACTTTACATGCTGCACATATATTTTTGATCAGTGTAAATTTTGCAGTAGCTTGGTGGTAGTTGAACTAAATTCAAATCTTGGTAGTGTTTTCAGTAGTTAATTAAGGAAAAAAATAGGGGTGAAGTAGACTGGAATTCATTCATTTTCTTTTTCGGCATCAGCCCTGCCTAATTCTAACTTGAAACATTGTTTTTATGTTAAATAGGCTAAATCACACATTCTGTTAACATTTGACCCCAGAGTGATCTGTTCTTGCAATTCGTAGTCTGTGACATTTAAGATCATTTTTCATGAGGTTGTGCAAATAACTTTAGTTAAGTAAACTATCTTTATTTTAAGGGTAGCTTTAGTGTAGTTTAACATCCTCCAGTGAGAAGTCATTGTAGGGCCCAAAAAATCTGTTTAGTTTTTTCCCCAAATTCCTTTTCCTCCAATCTGTCTTTCCAGGTTTCTTATTCAGGTTTTCCCTCTTAAAAGCTGACTTAAAAAAAATTTGAAAAACAACTAAATTGGACGTTCTACATCCACAATAATGGTTAAATCAGGAGACCTCTTATAAGGTCTAGAGAAAAGAAAAACAATAGATTGTAGTTCCCCTTTAATTCCAGTGTACAATTAGCAAGAGTTGTTGTTTAGCTGGGTTTTTGTAGGGCACCGAGTTTGCAAAACATGACTTATGATAAACATGGGAAAAATAATACCATTTTTTAAAAACATTGAGTTATTCCCTACCAAGTTCAATCAACAAAAATGATATTGTTGATTTCCATTTTGTCTGAATTCCATGATTCCATCCCCATTCTCCGCATCGCAGATTTTATTGTGCCCTATAATTGGTAGCTTGGTAAACTATATTTTGAGTAGCTTCCCCAAGACTGCGCACACACACAAACATTACATTACATTTAAGTCATTTAGCAGACGCTCTTATCCAGAGCGATTTACAAATTGGTGCATTCACCTTATGACATCCAGTAGAACAGTCACTTTACAATAGTGCATCTAAATCTTAAAGGGGGGGGTGAGAAGGATTGCTTATCCTATCCTTGCACGCACGCACGCACACACAAACAAACAAAGAAACAAACAAACAAAACACAGCCTTCGGAAAGTATTCAGACCCATTGCTATGAGACTCAAAATTGAGCTCGGGTGCATCCTGTTTCCGTTGATCATCCTTGAGATGTTTCTACAAGTTGTTTGGAGTCCACCTGTGGTAAATTAAATTGATTGGACATGATTTGGAAAGGCACACACCTGTCTATATAACATCCCACAGTTGACAGTGCATGTCAGAACAAAAACGGAGCCATGAGGTCGAAGGAATTGTCCGTAGAGCTCTGAGACAAGACTGTGACGAGGCACAGATCTGGGGAAGGGTACCAAAACATTTCTGCAGCATTGAACGCCCCCATCATTCTGAAATGGAAGAAGTTTGGAAGCACCAAGACTCTTCCTAGAGCTGGCCGCCCAGCCAAACTGAGCACTCGGGGGAGAAGGGCCTTGGTCAGGGAGGTGACCAAGAACCCGATGGTCATGCCGAAAGAGCTCCAGAGTTCCTCTGTGGTGATGGGAGAACCTTCCAGAAGGACAACCATCTCTGAACCACTGATTGGTGGATCAGGCCTTTATGGTTGAGTGACCAGACGGAAGCCACTCCTCAGTAAAAGGCACTTGACAGTCCGCTTGGAGTTTGCCAAAGGGGAACATAAAGACTCTCAGACCATGAAAAACAAGATTCTCTGGTCTGATGAAACCAAAATTAAACTTGCTGGCATGAAGGCCAAAGGTCACATCTGGAAGAAGACTGGCACCATCACTGCGGTGAAGCAAGGATTTTAGAATAAGGTTGTAACCTCACAAAATGTGGACAATTGTGCGGACTTCTAAAGTCCGTGTTAGTATATATTCTAACAAGTATCCCCCCAGAACTTAATCAAGCAATATTTTAGTTCTGGGTGACCAAGATTACTGTACGATGGACCGAGCTACAGCTAGAAAACTCTCTCCTTACACAGTTCATATTAAAACACGAGAAAATGTCTAAGAAAATGTCTAATATACTGAATTCATATAAAACCACTCTCTACAGAGTACATGTAATAAAAAAGACTAGATGCAGTTCAGCTAGCCTCTCTACAGAGTGCATGTAATAAAAAAAGACTAGATACAGTTACAGCTAGCCTCTCTACAGAGTACATGTAATAAAAAAATACTAGATACAGTTACAGCAACCCCTCTCTACGGAGTACATGTATACAAAAATACTAGATACAGTTACAGCTAGCCTCTCTACAGAGTACGTGTAATTTAAAAAAAGACTAGATACAGTTACCCTCCTGTCTCAGCCTCCAGTATTTATGCTGCAGTAGTTTGTGTCGGGGGGCTAGGGTCAGTTTGTTATATCTGAAGTACTTCTCCTGTCCTATTCGGTGTCCTGTGTGAATCTAAGTGTGCGTTCTCTAATTCTCTCCTTCTTTCTTTCTCTCTATCGGAGGACCTGAGCCCTAGGACCATGCCCCAGGACTACCTGACATGATGACTCCTTGCTGTACCCAGTCCACCTGGCCATGCTGCTGCTCCAGTTTCAACTGACCTGAGCCCTAGGACCATGCCCCAGGACTACCTGACATGATGACTCCTTGCTGTCCCCAGTCCACCTGGCCATGCTGCTGCTCCAGTTTCAACTGTTCTGCCTTACTATTATTTGACCATGCTGGTCATTTATGAACATTTGAACATCTTGGCCATGTTCTGTTATAATCTCCACCCGGCACAGCCAGAAGAGGACTGGCCACCCCACATATGCTCTCTCTAATTCTCTCTTTCTTTCTCTCTCTCGGAGGACCTGAGCCCAAGGACCGTGCCCCAGGACGACCTGACATGATGACTCCTTGCTGTCCCCAGTCCACCTGACTGTGCTGCTGCTCCAGTTTCAACTGTTCTGCCTTATTATTATTGGACCATGCTGGTCATTTATGAACATTTGAACATCTTGGCCATGTTCTGTTATAATCTCCACCCGGCACAGCCAGAAGAGGACTGGCCACCCCACATAGCCTGGTTCCTCTCTAGGTTTCTTCCTAGGTTTTGGCCTTTCTAGGGAGTTTTTCCTAGCCACCGTGCTTCTACACCTGCATTGCTTGCTGTTTGGGGTTTTAGGCTGGGTTTCTGTGCAGCACTTTGAGATATCAGCTGATGTACGAAGGGCTATATAAATACATTTGATTTGATTTGAGTTACAGCTAGCCTCTCTACAGAGTACATGTAATAAAAAAAGACTAGATACAGTTACAGCTAGCCTCTCTACAGAGTACATGTAATAAAAAAAGACTAGATACAGTTCAGCTAGCCTCTCTACAGAGTACATGTAATAAAAAAGACTAGATGCAGTTCAGCTAGCCTCTCTACAGAGTACATGAAATAAAAAAGACTAGATGCAGTTCAGCTAGCCTCTCTACAGAGTACATATTAAAACACTACAATATACATTCTCTCCATCTTTCTCACTCTTTATTCCACTCTTTCTAATACCATCTCTTTCTCGCTGTCTTTCTCCCTCTACTCCACGATGCAAGCAGAGCAAGCCGTGCCAGCGACTGCCACCTCGCCACACCATTTGTGAAATGATTCAAATGAGGCAATTGTTTAGTTGTTTAATGACTTGAATGTCTTGACAGACAAAACGGAACACGGTTAGATTATTCATTAACAATCTCTCCCTAATCTCTCTCTCCCCCCCTCTCTTTCTCTCCCATTTATTCCCTATACCCCTCCCTCTCCACCCTTCCCCCTCTACCCCTTTAGCATCTTATGCATTATGAAAAGCCAAGTCATTAATGGATGTGTTCCCCTCTTGTGATGCGCAGAACATTACAACCACTCAGAGGAAGGGGACACTTGACAGGCCGGCAGACATAGAGCAGCCTCTGTAATCACATAACATCATGTCACTACACACACACACAACCATGTTACTACCGTCCATGTGGGCATGTTCTATTAAACACTGACGGAAGACACACACGACACACACACACACAAACACACACAGGAATGGAGAAACACTAGGGCCGTTGTATAGGTTTCCCTTCTCTTTGCGTCACATGAATACATTATCTTGGAGATCCTGGAGATGGATATTAGATGGAGGGAAAGGGGGGTAAGAGGAAACGAGATAAGATGAGGTGAGGGAAAGAGAGGAGAGGGGTGGTTTGGAATGGAGAGCTAGGCTAATTCCTGTGGTGCGAACATCCTTTCCTTTATCAGAGAACACCATGTGGCACCAACACACACACACACACACACACACACACACACACACACACACACACACACACACACACACACACACACACACACACAGAAGGAGAGAGAAACAACTTTCATTTTCACTGTGAAGCCTGTCTTTCTATGACTGGCTGTCAACCTCAACCTGAAGTTAAGCTTCACACCCAATCCTCTCAGTCCTCCAATGCAAGCAGAGAAATCATTTCCCCTGGTGTGATTGGTTTTCACTGTGCAATCATGACAACAGCTTCCCAACAGATAAAAAAAATACTTAAACTGATTAAGCAGTGTGTGTGTACGTGTGTGTGTCAGTCATTGGCCTGGGCGATATACAGTTTATAACGGAGTATTTTCAAATACCAACGGTATGATTTTCAATGCCGTTTAATGTGTCCAATGCATTTTATCCAGCTCAGGGCTCAGCTATGTATTGGTTTCCTAACTAAGTGACTAGATGTCCGGATACAGCAGAGACATTCAATCCCCTCCTGGATCCAGATCCCTGAATAGTTGTGTGTGTAAACAAATAAATACATTAAGTGAAATAGCACTCCTTGTGTGTACTACTGTATTCCCCAGTATGGTACAGAAATGGTATGAAGGTAAGAACATATAGATACAGCCCATCCCTAGTCAGACGTGCTTTTAAATACATGTGTATTGGATTCTTTGTTATTTAAATACTTGAGTATTTGAGTATGTTCAAATAAGTGTCCGAATCAACTACTTCCATTGGAAGTATTATCATAAAATTTAATTTAAATAGCCTTCAATTTGAATACTTAATTCCAAATAGATTATTTCAAATACATGGGAGTCTTTATTTGTATTTCAAAATCCATGCCAAGGTGTGTGTGTGTGTGTGTGTGTGTGTGTGTGTGTGTGTGTGTGTGTGTGCCAAACACCCTCTCTCTCTCACATACAGCACTAATTATAATCTATAGACCAGCTTTAAGTGATACAGTCTACTGTGTTCTCACCCCTTCTCTGCCTCTCCCCACTTATTCTGTGTTATCTGTAGCTGTCTCTCTTGTCTGCCCTCTTCTGTGGCGGTCTGCCCTCCTCTGTTGCCGCCTCTCTCGTCTGCCCTCTATTGCTATCTCTTAGTATTCTATGTTGCTGTCTCCTGTCTGCCCTCTTCTGTTTCTGTCTCTTAGTATTCTATGTTGCTGTCTCTTGTCTTCCCTCTTCGGTTGCTGTCTCTCTTGTCTGCCCTCTTCGGTTGCTGTCTCTCTTGTCTGCCCTCTTCGGTTGCTGTCTCTCTTGTCTGCCCTCTTCGGTTGCTGTCTCTCTTGTCTGCCCTCTTTTGTTGCTGTCTCTCTTGTCTGCCCTCTTTTGTTGCTGTCCTCTTGTCTGCCCTCTTTTGTTGCTGTCTCTTAGTATTCTATGTTCTGTCTCTTGTCTTCCCTCTTCGGTTGCTGTCTCTCTTGTCTGCCCTCTTCGGTTGCTGTCTCTCTTGTCTGCCCTCTTCGGTTGCTGTCTCTCTTGTCTGCCCTCTTCGGTTGCTGTCTCTCTTGTCTGCCCTCTTTTGTTGCTGTCTCTTAGTATTCTATGTTGCTGTCTCTTGTCTTCCCTCCTGTCTCATCCTGTCCTGGTTGCAAAAAAGTGTAAAAGTAAACAATTGCTTTAATAGTAATTTCACAGGCCTTTTCACCTCACATGCAAATACTTTGTAAACCATGTTTAACTCTTTCACTTTCTCCCATTTCACCTGTTATAATTATATAATTGTTATAAAGTAGCTGGCACAATAAATGCGTTTTTGTTTTAACTTGGTAGCTAGCTGGCTAGCAAGTCAGCTTACATAATGTTATACCAGTCTGCTGAGAGCTAATGTTGGCTAGGTAGCTAACAAACAAACAAACAAACAAACAAACAAACAAGGAAAGCTCGTTAGCTATATTTTGCCATGTAAGGTTTTTCATATAAGGCTGAAGTCATCATGTGTAAACTGCTTATCAAGACGCTTGCGTGTTATCGGATCACAAACATACACAAATAAGATTGCGAACGTCCTGGCTGCTTCGATAACCAGCTAAAGTTGCCTAGCTAGGTAATGTTAGCCAATGTAAGACTAACGTTAGTCAACGTAAGACTGAACAATAGCTAATGTGTATGGCCAGCTCATGCACCGCAATATATAATACTTTCTTACAAAACATAGCTAGTTAAAGTTAGTTACATTCACTTTAAAACCACCCAACTTTGGGAAACTGCCACCATGCGCAAGTTCATTTGCACATTTGCACAGACCAAGCTACGGTAAGACGAGGTAGCCAGATTTCAGACAAGAAAAACACTGCAGTTAGCTACGCTATAGTTCCTCAACTAAGAACGACCAAGACCACAACACAAACCATAGTCGAGAAAACCAATTGCTTAGTTAACCTCTTGAAACTAGGGGGCAATATTTTTTGGGGGGGAAAAATAACGTTCCCAAATTAAACCGCCTTTTTCTCAAGACCAGATGCTAGAATATGCATATAATTGACAGCTTATGATAGAAAACACTCTAAAGTTGTCAAAATATTGTCTGTGAGTATAACAGAACTGATATTACAGGCGAAAGCCTAAGAAAAATCCAATCAGGAAGTGACTCATGTTTTGAAACCGTTGTGTTCCTATGCACCCCTATTGGCCACTGAATCAACCAGATTCCTTCTTCTACGTATTCCCTAAGATGTCTACATTATTGTGATGTAGTTTCACGCCTTTATGTTGAAGAATGAGCGTAAACCACTACATTGCGTAAGTGGCCAGCTGAGGGCTCTCAGAGTGATTCTTGCGTAAAAGACAGAGGTAGTAATTTTTCCTCTCGCTCCTACTGAAATGCCAATTGTCCCGGTTGATATATTATCTGATAGATATTTGGAAAAACACCTTGAGGATTGATTATAAAAAACGTTTGCCATGTTTCTGTCGATATTATGGATTTAATTATAATTTTTTCCCGGCGTTGTCGTGCAAGGCACTTCAGAGGGTAGTGCGTACGGCCTGGGGCAAAGCAGCCTGCCATCCAGGACCTCTACACCAGGCGGTGTCAGAGGAAAGCCCTAAAAATTGTCAAAGACGCCAGCCATAGACTGTTCTCTCTACTACCGCATCCCACCACCCACCATCCCCTCTTTTTACGCTTCTGCAACTCTCTGTTCATCATATATGCACAGTCACTTTAACAATACCTACTACCTTAATAAGCCTGACTAACCAGTGTCTGTATATAGCCTTGCTACTATTTTTTTCAAATGTCTTTTTACTGTTGTTTTATTTCTTTACTTACCTACACACACACACACATACCTTTGTTTCTTCACCATTGGTTAAAGCCTGTAAGTAAACATTTCACTGTAAGGTCTACCTACACCTGTTGTATTCGGCGCAGGTGACAAATACACTTTGATTTGATTTGACACTTTTTCTGCACTTTTGTTATCATTTCCACACTGTGCCCCACAGAGCTGCACAATATAGATTAAACATAGTTTTAAACATAGTTTTTAAAAAAAAAAATTTTAAAAGTTTTTTTTATTTATCCGTTATTTTACCAGGTAAGTTGACTGAGAACACGTTCTCATTTGCAGCAACGAGCTGAGGAATAGTTACAGGGGAGAGGAGGGGGATGAATGAGCCAATTGTAAACTGGGGATTATTAGGTGACCGTGATGGTTTGAGGGCCAGATTGGGAATTTAGCCAGGACACCAGGGTTAATACCCCTACTCTTACGATAAGTGCCATGGGATCTTTAATGACCTCAGAGAGTCAGGACACCCGTTTAACGTCCCATCCGAAAGACGGCACCCTACACAGGGCAGTGTCCCCTTTAACTGCCATGGGGCATTGGGACATCTTGTTTTTGTTCTTTTTTGTTTGTTTTAGACCAGAGGAAAGAGTGCCTCCTATTGGCCCTCCAACACCACTTCCAGCAGCATCTGGTCTCTCATCCAGGAACTGACCAGGACCAACCCTGCTTAGCTTCAGAAGCAAGCCAGCAGTGGTATGCAGGGTGGTATGCTGCTGGCTAATTAATTGGTGAACTGCTGGAATCATGGAAAAATAATGATTAATCTAATTCTATAGTTGGAATATAGTTAGCAGCACCTTGAATACATTGTTTGACGTGACAACGAATTAATAAGCAAGGGAGAAATTATTGACAGGGTAGGAGCCAAAGTGTTGGTCAGTGTTTCCACAGTACCCTAATTAGATGTTACATTACATGTTTTCTTACCTCATGTAGCTAGCTAACATATTCTTGCTTAGCCTATTCCTCTCCGGTGTGGACGGTACCGGTACACAAACAACATCCTTATCAAGAACTGGTACCAGACTGCTTTAGCTAGCTAAGTTTGCTCTGATTTAGTACTTTAAGCAAGCTAGCTAACCAGCTAGTGGTTAACATTATTTAGTTTGTCTAGAACTTTGGCTAGGACTTGGCTCAGAAAAGACAAACTAGCAGACACTAGTTTGCAGACAGTAAAATACACAAACTAAATGTAATTATAGAACACTTGTAGAAAGCAGCATCGTTGTCACCAACAACGTCCTGCATCCGACCATGCAGTCTGAACGGCAAGAAAGTTTTGTTCAAGTCCAGTGCTACCACACCTGATTCTATGACTCAGCTGTTTATCAAGACCTCAGCTGTTCATTGAATAGTAGAATCCAGTGTGGTAAAACTGGGCTTGAACAAAAAAAGCTTGCATAAACCTGTACCTTGTCAAGAGAAAATTGTGGCCATCCCTGAATTGTATTTACAAAGCTGACTATATACGAGGAATGTACATTTAGTTGTAAATTGTATATATAGCCCTAACCCACAACACATCTTTGTTTACAGGTAATGTAGTACAATAACTTTCTTCAGTAAACTTTAAGGTACATTTTCATGTAAATAGTTAATGGGTGCATGTTGATTATTTGTGTATTTTACAGTAGCTTGCTCAATTGTCTTAAAAGAGATCAGGGGAGGGCCTCCTGAGTGGTGCAGTGGTCTAAGGCACTGCATCTCATTCCAGGATGTGTCCAAGTACAAGTCCAGGCTCTGTCGCAGTCGGCCGCGACCGGAAGGCCCATGGGGCCGCGCACAATTGGCCCAGTGGGTTTGGGGAGGGTTTAGCCTGCTGGGACGTTCTTGCCCCATTGCACTCTAGCGACTCCTGTGGCGGGCCGGGCGCAATGCACGGTGACACGGTCTAGTTTGAGAAACAGATGCCTCAAGCCAGCATCCCGGAGTCGCCTCTTCACTGTTGACGTTGAGACTGGTGTTTTGTGGGTACTATTTAATGAAGCTGCCAGTTGAGGACTTTTCAAAGGGCTCAGAGGTAGGCCAAAAACAAAAAAAGCCCAGGACTGATAGGGAGAGGATAAGAGCAGTCGTCTGCCTACCTGTGTGAACTCTGACCTGGGCTGGGAGTGATGTCACAAGCCCCCCTCACCCCCACCCATCCCATGTATATCCTTCAGGATCCTTCCTCACTGGTCTTCACTGGACCTGAAAGAGATAGGGAGAGAAGAGAAAGATGTTACATTTCTGCAAAGAAATACATCGTTAGACAGATTTGTTCCACTGTGAAGGCAAAATGCGTGTGTGAAACAGGGTCTCATGTGTACTTCAAGACAGATGTTAGCCCACTGAGCTAAAGCCTCAGGTATTAGCTCTGGATGCTCACACAAGTCTTCAAGTTTACTCATCACATGAGTATAGTCCAAAGAACCGCTTCTGTTATAAGTGTATTCTGCAGAAATATGCTAAGATGAGAGAGAGAGAGAATGTATTTGTGCATATTGGAAACGGATGGAGAGCAATTAGTAAGGAAGGCAAAAGAGGATAATGGATGAGAACATTCTGTATGTATCAGCTGTAATTGAGATCCACTGGATGGAAGACACACCGCTAGGAGAATATTACTACCACTTAGAAAGCACACTGCTACAGTATACAGTGCCTCCGGAAAGTATTCAGACCGCTAGACTTTTAACACATTTTGTTACGTTAAAGCCTTGTTCTAAAATTGAATAAATAAACATCCTCGGCCATCTACACATAGTACCCGATAATTACAAATCAAAAACAGGGTTTAAGAAATGTTTGCAAAATGGATAAAAAAAAATTAAAAAATGAAATACCTTATTTACATAAGTATTCAGAACAATTGCTATGAAACTCGGAATTGAGCTCAAGTGCATCCTGTTTCCATTGATCATCCTTGAGATGTTCCTACAACTTGATTGTGGTAAATGGGGACATTTGGTACATGTGGTAAATTCAATTGATTTGACATGATCTGGAAAGGCACAGACCTGTCTATATAAGGTCCCACAGTTGACAATGCATGTCAGAGCAAAAACCAAGCCATGAGGTGGAAGGAATTGTCCGTACAGCTCCGAGACACAGATCTGGGGAAGGGTAGCAAAACATTTCTGCAGCATTGAATGTCCAAGAACACAGTGGCCTCTATCATTCTTAAATGGAAGAAGTTTGGAACCACCAAGACTGGAGCTGGCCGCCCAGCCAATCTGAGCAAACGGGGTAGAAGGGCCTTGGTCAGGGAGGTGACCAAGAACCGGATGGTCACTCAGAGCTCAAGAGTCACATTCCAACAGGACAATGACCCAAAGCACACAGCCAAGAGGACGCGGGAGTGGCTTAAGGACAAGTCTCTTGATGTCCTTGAGTGGCCCAGCCAGAGCCCGGACTTGAACCCGATCAAACATCTCTGGAGAGACCTGAAAATATCTGTGCAGCAACGCTCCCCATCCAACCTGACAGAGCTTGAGAGGGTCTGCAGAGAATAATGGCAGAAACTCCCCAAATATGTATAAAAACCTGTTTTTGCTTTGTCATTATGGGGTACTGTGTAGATTGATGAGGGGGAAAAACTATTGAATAAGTTTTAGAATAAGGCTGTAACATAACAAAATGTGGAAAAGGGCAAGGGGTCTGAATACTTTCCGAAGGCACAGAATATAAGGATTTAGAGAAAACACTGCCAAAATGTAAATAATCCCGAGATGGCTTATATTTAAACCACACCAATATTAAGAAGTTACCCTCAAAGCACAATAACATTAAAAATAGATATTATGGTTGAAAAGACATTGAAAATATGTACTTTGGTTGAAATGACACCGAAATTAAATTGAAAATACTTATTTCAAACAATTTTGCTCACTGGGTAACTTCAGTCTTTTGCAAATGTCCCTCTTAGTCCCTGTCCTTTTCATCCAAAGAGTGAAAAATGACTCAAAGAAAATAATCATGTTAAACGCGAGTCAAGTTTGTACTTTACATGTGACTTTCAGCAGTGTAACTCTAAGCTGTGTGTGGTGTAGCTGAACATGTCCCAGTTCTTCCATGGCCTGCTTAGTCACCAGACATGTTCCCCACTGAACATGTTTGGGATGCCCTGGATCGACTTTTAAGACAGCTCTTTCCAGTTCCAGCATGATCAACTCTACGTGAAGGAGATGTGTAGCGCTGCATGAGTCAAATGGTGGTCACGCCCGATATTGACTGGTTTTCTGATCCACGCTGCTACCTTTTTAAGGTATCTGTGACCAACAGATGCATATCTGTATTCCCAGTGATGCAACATCCATAAATTAGGGCATAATGAATTTATTTCAATGGACTGATTTACTTATATGAACTTATAGCTGTAATCGCAGCAAAAGGTGGCGCTACAAAGTATTAACTTAAGGGGGCTGAATAATTTTGCACGCCCAATTTTTCAGTTTTTGATTTGTTAAAAAAGTTTGAAATATCCAATAAATGTCGTTCCACTTCATGATTGTGTCCCACTTGTTGTTGATTCTTCACAAAAAAATACAGTTTTATATCTTTATGTTTGAAGCCTGAAATGTGGCAAAAGGTCGCAAAGTTCAAGGGGGGCCGAATACTTTCGCAAGGCACTGTATCTACTGGTAACTCATCCACCTCTATATCCATGTAAAATGTTAATTGTTACATATGTAAACCAATGTTCTGTTTCTTTACAGTGATCATGTAGGCTGTAATGACAAAGCCAAAGCTTTTCTGTTCAAAGCTCTTAAAACCATAACCTTTACCTTAGGCCTACTGTGGGGAATCCTGGACTGAAGAGGCTTCTACTAACTCCTCTTAATAGACACAAGCCACAAGCACTCACAAATGCAACTGCGCGCACACACACACACCTCCTTATCATCAGAGTTGTCTGGGGAGCCAGCAGGGCTATAAAGCCGAACAGCTCATCTCCTTAAAACAAGCAGGGTTGTCCCTGGGCGCCTGAACACCACTCATCAACAGTTACACCAGAGAGAGAGAGAGAGGGAGAGGGAGAGGGAGAGGGAAAGAAAGAAGGGGGGAAAAGAATGAAAATCAATGGTCCCCTCCAACACCAGTGCAAACAATAGTAAGAGAGAAGACAGGCAAATAATTCTGCCCTTCATCCCTTCCAATACCCCAGACAAAGGTAGAGAGACAGATAGCTAAGGCTCAGAGAAGTAATCATCTCTATGCAAATAGAAAACTGAGTGACAATTTAAAACAAGATAGCGCGTGCGTGTGTGTGTGTGTTTGATTCGGTATAGCGAGGCCTCCCTCTGAAATCAATTCACAGCGAGGGAGAGAGAAAGAAAGCATTTTCCTGTGGTGGAGATAAAACACTTTACGAGGAGCCGTCTGATAGTATGATGCTTATCTGGAGGAAATTAGCAACAGGAATACCATTACCCACAACAAACAACTCAAGTGTTGAACCTTTGACTCTCCCTCTCTGTTTATTTCTCTCTCTCTCCCTCCCTCTCTCTCTCTCCCTCTCTGTTTATTTCTCTCTCTCTCCCTCCCTCTCTCTCCCTCTCTGTTTATTTCTCTCTCTCTCTCTCTCTCTCTCTCCTTCTCTGTTTATTTCTCTCTCTCTCTCCCTCTCTGTTTATTTCTCTCTCTCTCTCCCTCTGTTTATTTCTCTCTCTCTCCCTCGTTCCCTCGCTCGCCCTCTCCCTCGTTCCCTCTGTTTATTCGTTCGCCCTCTCCCTCGTTCGCCCCTCTCTCTCGTTCCCTCGCTCACCTCGTTCCCTCGCTCGCCCTCTCCCTCGTTCCCCTCGCCCTCTCTCTCGCGCTCTCCCTCGCCCTCTCCCTCGTTCCCGCGCTCGCCCTCTCCCTCGCCGCTCTCCCTCGTTTCGCTCGCCCTCGTTCCTCGTTCCCTCGCTCGCCCTCTCCCTCGTTCCCTTCGCCCCTCCCTCCCTCGCTCGCCCTCTCCCTCGCTCGCCCTCTCCTCGTTCGCTCGCCCTCTACCTCGTTCCCTCGCTCGCCCTCTACCTCTCTCCTCGCCCTCTACCTCGTTCCCTCGCTCGCCCTCTCCCTCGTTCCCTCGCTCGCCCTCTCTCGTTCCCTCGTTCCCTCACTCGCCCTCTCTCGTTCCCTCGCTCGCCCTCTCCCTCGTTCCCTCGCTCGCCCTCCCTCGATCCCTCGTTCCCTCTCCCCTCGTTCCCTCGCTCGCCCTCTCCTCTTCCCTCGCTCGCCCCCTCCCTTTCGCTTCCTCCCTCGCTCGCCCTCTCCCTCGTTTCGCCTCCCTCGTTTCGCCCTCTCCCTCGTTCCCTCTCTCCCTCGTTCCCCGCTCGCCCTCTCCTCGTTCCGCGCTCGCCCTCTCCCTCGTTCCCTCGCTCGCCCCTCCCTCCGCTCGCCCTCGTTCCCTCGTTCCCCGCCCCCTCGTTCTCTCGCTCGCCCTCGTTCCCTCGCTCGCCCTCGCTCGCCCTCTCCCTCGTTCCCTCGCCGCCCTCTCCTCGTTCCTCTACCTCGTTCCTCTCGCCCTCTACCTCGTTCCCTCGCTCGCCTCTACCTCGTTCCCTCGCTCGCCCTCTACCTCGTTCCCTCGCTCGCCCTCTACCTCCCTCGCTCGCCCTCTCCCTCGTTCCCTCGCTCGCCCTCTCCTCGTTCCCCTCGCCCTCTCCCTCGTTCGCCTCGCCCTCGTTCCTCGCTCGCCCTCTCCCCTCGTTCGCGCCCTCGTTCCTCGCTCGCCCTCTCCCTCGTTCCTCGCTCGCCCTCTCCTCGTTCCTCGCTCGCCCCCTCTCGCCCCTCCCCTCGTTCCTCGCTCGCCCTCTCCCTCGTTCCCCCTCGCCCTCTCCCTCGTTCCCTCGCTCGCCTCTCCCGCTCGCCCTCTCCCTCGTTCGCGCCTCGCCCTCTCCCTCGTTCCCCGCGCTCGACCTCTCCCTCGTTCCCTCGCCCTCTCCCTCGTTCCCTCGCTCGCCCTCTCCCCCTCGCCCTCTCCCTCGTTCCTCGCTCGCCCTCTCCCTCGTTCCCCTCGCCCTCTCCCTCGTTCCGCGCTCGCCCTCTTCCTCGTTCCTCGCGCTCGCCCTCTTCCTCTTTCCAGCACTCGCCCTCTCCCTCGTTCCCTCGCCCTCTCCCTCCTCTCCCTCGTTCGCGTGCTCGCCCTCTCCCTCGTTCGCCCTCTCCTCTCCTCGCCCTCTCCCTCGTTCCCGCCCTCTCCTCGTTCCTCGCTCTCCCTCGCCCTCTCTCCTCTGCCTCGTTCCCTCTCTCTCCCTCTGCCTCGTTCCCCTCTCGCCTCTCCCCTCGTTCCCTCCTCGCCCTCGTTCCTCGCTCGCCCTCTCCCTCGTTCCCTCGCTCGCCCTCTCCCTCCCTCCTCTCCCTCGCTCGCTCTCCCCGTTCCTCGTTCGCCCTCTCCTCGTTCCCTCGCCCTTCCTCTCCCTCGTTCCCTCGCTCCCTCGTTCCCTCCTCGCCCTCTCCCTCCCTCGTTCGCCCTCCTCGCCCTCTCCCTCCCCTCGTTCGCCCTCTCCCGCTCGCCCTTCCCCCTCGCTCGCCCTCTCCCCCGCCTCTCCCCCTCGCTCGCCTCGTTCCCTCCTCGCCCTCTCCCTCGTTCCTCGCTCGCCCTCTCCCTCGTTCCTCGCTCGCCCTCTCCCTCGTTCCCTCGCTCGCCCTCTCCCTCGTTTCGCCTCTCCCTCGTTCCCTCCTCGTCCTCTCCCTCCCTCGTTCCTCGCCCTCGTTCCCTCGCTCGCCCTCTCCCTCCCTCGCTCGCCCTCTCCCTCGTTCCCTCGCTCGCCCTCTCCCTCGTTCCCTCGCTCGCCCTCTCCCTCGTTCCCTCGCTCGCCCTCTCCCTCGTTCCCTCGCTCGCCCTCTCCCTCGTTCCCTCGCTCGCCCTCTCCCTCGTTCCCTCGCTCGCCCTCTCCCTCGTTCCCTCGCCCTCCCTCGTTCCCTCGCTCGCCCTCTCCCTCGTTCCCTCGCTCGCCCTCTCCCTCGTTCCTCGCTCTCCCTCGTTCCCTCGCTCGCCCTCTCCCTCCCTCGTTCGCCCTCTCCCTCCCTCGTTCGCCCTCCCGCCCGCCCTCTCCCCTCGCTCGCCCTCGTTCCCTCGCTCGCCCTCTCCCTCGTTCCTCGCTCGTCCTCTCCCTCGTTCCTCGCTCGTCCTCTCCTCCCTCCTTCCCTCGCTCGTCCTCTCCCCTCCCTCCTTCCCTCGCTCCTCGTTCCCTCGCTCGTCCTCTCCCTCCCTCGTTCCCTCGCTCCCTCGTTCCCTCCCTCGTTCCCTCGCTCCCTCGTTCCCTCGCCCTCGTTCCTCGTTCCCTCGCCTCCCCCTCGTTTCCCTCGCTCGCCCTCTCCCTCGTTCCCTCGCTCGCCCTCTCCCGCCCTCTCCCTCGTTCCCTCCCTCGCCCTCTCCCGCCCTCTCCTCGTTCCCTCCCTCTCCCGCCCTCTCCCTCGTTCCTCGCTCGCCCTCTCCCTCGTTCCTCCTCGCTCGCCCTCTCCCTCGTTCCTCCTCGCTCGCCCTCTCCCTCGTTTCCTCGCTCGCCCTCTCCCTCGTTCCTCGCTCTCCCTCGTTCCTCGCTCTCCCTCGTTCCCCGCTCTCCCTCGTTCCCTCGCTCGCCCTCGTTCCCTCGCTCGCCTCGTTCCCTCGCTCGCCCTCGTTCCCTCGCTCGCCTCGTTCCCTCGCTCGCCCTCGTTCCTCGCCGCCCTCGCCCTCGCTCGCCCTCGTTCCCTCGCTCGCGCTCTCCCTCGTTCCCTCGCGCTCGCTCTCCTCGCTGGCCCTCGCTCGCTCTCCCTCGTTCCCTCGCCGCTCTCCCTCCTCGCTCGCGCGTTCCCTCGCTCGCGCTCCTCGTTCCTCGCTCGCCCTCTCCCTCGTTCCCTCGCTCGCCCTCTCCCTCGTTCCCTCGCTCTCCCTCGTTCCCCTCTCCCTCTCCCTCGCTCTCCCTCGTTCCCTCGCTGACTATTTCTCTCTTTCCCACA
Source organism: Oncorhynchus keta (assembly GCF_023373465.1). Classification (NCBI taxonomy): domain Eukaryota; kingdom Metazoa; phylum Chordata; class Actinopteri; order Salmoniformes; family Salmonidae; genus Oncorhynchus; species Oncorhynchus keta. The sequence continues at coordinate 25,534,266 of NC_068456.1, forward strand.
ATATCATTAGCTGTTATTTCCTCCCTCAATGTCAACATTAAGGGATTTGGAGGACCGAATCCAGGTGGTGAGTCACATTCATTATGCTCTAAGAGGCTAAACTGATCCTAGATCAGCACTGAGACGCTTTATGAATACAGATCCTGGTCATATACAGTTGGTTGTCACAGTAACTATAACTACAAATCTAGAGAGTGCTATGTATACATTTGCAGTTTCAACCACCCCCCGTCCTCACTGACTTCTGCACATATTTCCAGTCGTTTACCAGGTAGTTGTGCCTATTATCACGGTATTCCCTGGTTAGAATTTGATTTTTGAATTCATTTTCAAGCACTTACACGGTCTTGTCTGGAGTATAAAGGGAACACACGATAACATCTTATAGGATTACAAAGTCAAGATCATTTTCAAAGAGCAGTCATCTTCACACCAGTAATTTTGTACAATATCATTAATCATTTAAAGGGTTCGCGTGCTACTACTGACTACTCACAGCACAGGCATCTTCTACCTGAAGAGTTTGTCATCGAAAGTCGTTATACATACTTTCACGCCAACCATGAAACAACCATCCTCCTGCTCAGTTGGCTGTTGCCATGTGGAAGACATCAGACATTCCCAGAGACACCTGTGTTCTCCCAGATCCTTTATTCAAACGGGCTTCAGTAGCCTTGACGTTAAAGAAGCAGGTTCGAATCACACTGGTGACGAGGGAGAAGATCGGGTTGCTGTCATCAATATCTCAGGTGCCACCTACCACCCAATGTTCCCTTGAGCAAGGAACTTAAACTGCTCATCAGGCCCTGCTCCAGCCAAAGTGTGATGAATAACTTTACCATGCTCAAAGGGTTATTCAATGTCTGTTTTTGTGTGTGTTTTTTTATCCATAGAGACAGGGGGACTTGATCCTAGATCAGCACTCCTGGTATCAGATGCTTTGTGAATATGGCACAACCTTACTTTCCCAACACAGCCTCAAGACCTCTTTGTCTTCCTGTTCAGGTCAGATGCTCGTAGGGCAGGCCAAAACACAAATATTGTTTTGGTGAGATATGTGCTGGAGATTTGGGACGGCCTTACGTCATTGGATACGGGCGAGGCATTGGAAAACCTCCCTGGTCTTTGTGGTAAAATCTGTGTTTGATATGCACTGCTTGACTGAGGGACATTACAGATAATTGTATGTGTGGGGTACAAAGATGAGGTAGTCATTCAAAAATTATGTTAAACACTATAATTGCACACAGAGTGAGTCCATAGAACTTATTATGTGACTTCTTAAGCACATTTATACTCCTGAATATACATTATGTAGGATTGCCGTAACAAAGGGGATGAATACCTTCAGAAAGTATTTACTCCACTTCCACATTTTCTTGTGTTATATTTGATCAATTTTGGATCACTGTCCTATCACTGACCTACACATAATCCTGTACAAAAAAAAAGTTTTTTTCCAAAACATGCATCCTGTTTGCAACAAGGCACTAAAGTAATTCTGCAAACTATTTGACAAAACAATTAACTTTTTGTCCTGAATATAAAGTGTTATGTTTGGGGCAAAACAAATACAACACATTCCTGAGTGTCACACTCCATATTTTCAAGCATAGTGGTGGCTGCAAAATGTTAAGTGTATGCTTGTAATAGAGGAACAGGATAAAACAAGGGAACAGAATGGAGCTAAGCACAAGCAAAATGCTATAGAAAAACCTGGTTCGGTCTGCTTTCCACCAAACACTGGGAGATTAATTAACCTTTCAGGAGGACAACAACCTAAAATACAAGGCCAAATCTACACTGGAGTTGTTTGCCAAGAAGCCAGTGAATGTTCGTGAGAGGCCTAGTTACATTTTGACTTAAATCTAATTGAAAATCTATGGCAAGACCTAAAAATGGTTGTCTAGCAATGATTAACAACCAATTTGACAGAGCTTGAAGAATTTGGGCAAATGTTACACAATCCAGGTGTGGAAAGCTATAAGAAACTTACCCAGAAAGCCTCACAGCTTTAATCGCTGCCAAGGGTTCTTCTACAAAGTATGGACTCAGGTGTGTGAATACTTATGTAAATCAGATATTACTGTATCATCATTCATTTTAAATACAATTTTTGGGGGTCTAAAAACATGTTTTTACTTTTTCATTATGGGGTAGTGTGTTTATAAAGGTGAGAGTTTATTTTATCAAACTTTAATTCAGGCTGTATCACAAATGTGGAATAAGTGTGTTGAAACTGCCTGTCCCCTTATCTACACTGATCTAGGCTACATAGTCATGTTCAATCTGTAGGTGTAGAATTGTCCTCAAGCTCAAGGAATTATTAGAAACGATTAGCAATCAAATCATTCAATACCCACAGAATCAATAAATTCAAATCAAACCAAACCCTTGTCTAATAGACATTAACAGCTATTTTATCCAATTAATATGATCTAATAAAATATCACATTTAATAAACCATTTATTAAATGGTGTATAACAGGGCGTAACGGCCCTAAAGAGTCGTCCTCATCATCCTCACCAGCAGATAGTCTCGAAAGGTCACACACGTCAGAGCGACAGAGGTCAGAACTGTTAAAACAAACCATTCTATATTATAAACATCCCTTTGTGACCTGGAAAACTAAATACCATTCCACCCACCCCCACACACACACAGTTCATGTAATCAGTGACGTCTTCAGAAGGTGAATGTGAAGTATGTTTTTCCATTGATTCATAATGAGTCATAGCAATGTTTTGACAATAACTGGAATCAGTAGTTAATATCACGCTGTTTCGACCCTCTCTCTCCCTCACTCTCCCTTTCCCTCCCCTTCTCTCTCTCCCTCACCTTTCCCTCCCCTTCTCTCTGTACCGCACCTGCTGTCTCAACCTTTGAATGCTCAGCTATGAAAAGAAAACTGACATTTACTCCTGAGGTGCTGACCTGTTGCAACCTCTATAAAACACTGATTATGATTTGACCCTGTTGGTCATCTATGGACGTTGGAGCATCTTGAAGAAACAAGATTCTCTGGTCCAATGAAACCAAGATGAAACTCTTTGGCCTGAATGCCAAGCATCAGGTCTGGAGGTAACATGGCACCATCCCTACGGTGAAGCATGGCGATGGCAGCATCATGCGGTGGGGAAGTTTTCCAGCGGCAGGGACTGGGGGACTAGTCAGGTTCAAAGGAAAGATGAACGGAGCTAAGTACAGAGATCCCTGATGAAAAGCTGCTCCAAAACCTGCGTTCTGGAGCTGTATTTGGTCAGGCCAGGGTGTGACATGGGTTTTTGTATGTGGTGTGTAGATAGTGGGATTGTAGCTTAGTGGGGTGTTCTAGGAGAGTCTATGGCTGTCTGAAGTGGTTCTCAATCAGAGGCAGGTGTTTATCGTTGTCTCTGATTGGGAACCATATTTAGGCAGCCATATTCTTTGGTTGTATTGTGGGTGATTGTCCTGAGTGTCTTGATGTCATTGTGCTGTGTTAGTTGACACAAGTATAGGCTGTTTACGGTTTTCGTTTCGTTTATTGTTTTGTAGTGTTTGTGTTTATTCGTGTTTACGTTGTGTGATTAAACATGGATCGCAATATACACGCTGCAGTTTGGTCCGACTCTCCTTCACCACATGAAAACCGTTACAGGAGCAGGTTTTCATCAAGGACCTCTGTACTTTGCTCCGTTCATCTTTCCCTCAAACCTGACTTGTCCCCCAGTCCCTGCCACTGAAAAACATCCCCACAGCATGATGGGTGTGAAGTGCGAAGGTTCACCTTCCAACAGGACAACGACCCTAAGCACACAGCCAAGACCACGCAGGAGTGACTTCGGGACAAGTCTCTATGTCCTTGAGTGGCCCAGCCAGAGCCCGGACTTGAACCCGATCTAACATCTGACCTGAAAATAGCTGTGCAGCGACGCTAACCATCCAACCTGACAGAGCTTGAGAGGATCTGCAAAGAAGAATGGGAGAAACTCCTCAAATACAGGTGTGCCAAGCTTGTAGCGTCATACCCAAGAAGACTTGAGGCTGTAATCACTGCCAAAGGTGACTCAACAAAGTACTGAGTAAAGGGTCTATAGGTTTAATATTACCATTTAATTTATTTTGTACATTTACAAACATTTCTAAAAACCTGTTTTTGCTTTGTCGTTATGGTGTATCGTGTGTAGATTGAGGAGGACAAAACTATTTAATACATTATATAATAAGCCTGTAGCGTAACAAAAAAAGTAAAGAGATTTAAATACCTTCCGAATGCACTGTGAACCCAAATCACAGCTCATTGCATCCCATTCTCTCTCTCTGTCTCCATCTCCCCCTCTCTGATCAGTGCGTTCTGTCAAGCATCACCACAGTGGTGAAACACTGCCCCACCCGTCTAGTTTCACTACAGTTACCGGACCTGGTGTACATACATAAAGTGCCCCCCCCCCGCCCGCCATAGTCTGGCCGTGTGATTAGATATACAGATGGAGATTAATGTGAACAGAGGTAATAGTGGACACACGTTACGGTGATGACTCACACCCACACACAGAAAATGAATGGAGAGGGACAACAACAAAATAAGTCATCTGAGCAGAGGCGTTTTCAGGATTTCCACATGTTGTATGGGGAATACATTTTAGCAAGAGTCAGGGAAAAATAATGCTTTTCTTTTCTTTTTTTTATACCACACAAATGACCAAAATGAATGGCTACTCTGACAGTGACAAACAGAGCAATAAAAACAACCTGGACATGAACGCCAATGTTGACACGTGCTAGGTAACGACGCAAACAAACAATAACCAGGCAAACAATAACCAGGATGACACGTGCGTGCAGGCCAATGATGACACGTGCTAGGACGCAAACAATAACCAGGCCAATGATGACACGCTAGGTAACGACACAAACAATAACCAGGCCAATGATGACACGTGCTAGGTAACGCGCAAACAATAACCAGGCCAATGATGAGGTGACAATAACCAGGCAATGATGCTAGGTAACGACGCAAACAATAACCAGGCCAATGATGACACGTGCTAGGTAACGACGCAAACAATAACCAGGCCAATGATGACACGTGCTAGGTAACGACGCAAACAATAACCAGGCCAATGATGACACGTGCTAGGTAACGACGCAAACAATAACCAGGCCAATGATGACACGTGCTAGGTAACGACGCAAACAATAACCAGGCCAATGATGACACGTGCTAGGTAACGACGCAAACAATAACCAGGCCAATGATGACACGTGCTAGGTAACGACGCAAACAATAACCAGGCCAATGATGACACGTGCTAGGTAACGATGCAAACAAAACCAGGCCAATGATGACACGTGCTAGGTAACGATGCAAACAATAGCCCAGGCCAATGATGACACGCGCTAGGTAACGACGCAAACAATAACCAGGCCAATGATGACACGTGCTAGGTAACGACGAAAACAATAGCCCGGGCCAATGACGACACGTGCTAGGTAACGACGAAAACAATGGCACTTTTTATGAACGTACTGGCCATGTGTATGTTGTCTAGTACAGGGCTCTCCAACCCTGTTCCTGGAGAGTTACTGTCCTGCAGGTTTTCACTCCAACAATCATTTAGCTCACCTGATTCTAATAATTAGCTGGTTGATGAGCTGAATCAGGTTAGTTGCAACTGGGGACCAGGGCTCTCCAGTAACAGAGTTGGAGAGCCCTGGTCTAGGATATCATTGGCAGCATAGGATCTAACAATGGGAATACCAAACCACCCATTGTGTGTAATATATATATATACTGCAGTGGAGGAAGGAAGGGGAGGACCATTCTCAGCGCATTTCATAAAAATAGTTCAACAAAAAAAGTCACTTTCTATACTGAACAAAAATATAAATGCAACATGCGACAATTTCAACAATTTTACTGAGTTACAGTTCATATAAGGAAATCAAGTCGATTTAAATAAATTCATTAGGCCCTAATGTATGGATTTCACATGACTGGGCAGGGGCACAGCCATGTGTGGGCCTTGGAGGGCATAGGCCCACCCACTGGCGAGCCAGGCCCAGCCAATTAGAATGAGTGTCTCCCCATAAAAGAGCTTGATTTCAAATACTCCGGCGTTTCATCATCTGTCAGACGATCCCGCAGATAAAGAAGGCGGATGTGGAGGTCCTCGGCTGGCATGGTTACACGTGGTCTGCGGTTGTGAAGCAGGTTGGACGTACTGCCAAATTCTCTAAAACGACATTGGAGGCGGCTTATTTTAGATTAATGAACATTCAATTCTTTGAGAAAATTTGAGAAACATGAGCTTTCTGTGTGTCTGGAACACTTCTGGGATCTCTTACGTCATCTCACTTTACACATTGCGTTTATTTCAGTATAGATAAAACTATACTATATATATTTACATCACCAAATAATTGACTAAAACATTGTTTTGCAGTGAAAGTCTACAGTAGCTTCAACAGCACTTTGTTACACAATGGTGTAACCGGAGGACAGCTAGTTTCCGTCCTCCTCTGGGTACATTGACTTCAATACAAAACGTTGGAGGCTCATGGTTCTCACCCCCCTCCATAGACTTACATAGTAATTATGACAACTTCTGAAGGACGTCCTCCTACCTATCAGAGCTCTTGCAGCATGAACTGACATGTTGTCCACACAATCAAAGGATCAGAGAATGAATCTAGTACTGAAAGCATAAGCTACAGCTAGCAAGCACTGCAGTGCATAAAATGTGGTGAGGAGTTGACTCAAAAAGAGACAATAGAAGAACAGTTTGAACAAATTAATTTCTTTACAAATGAAGGAGAAGCAAGAGAGAGAGCTAGCTATATTTCACAGTATTTTTTTTCACTTAGCTAGCAAATGCAGCTAGCTTGTTTTGCCTACTCAAAACACCCGGCTCAAACAGAGAGGGATGCCATGCCAGCTAGTTGGCTATGGCTATCCAACACTGGAACTCTTCCAAGTCAATGTAAGCTTTTGGTTTTATGATTTTATTACCACTGGAGACCGTCAGAGTACCTGCTAAACTGCTTGCTGACTGAACTGCATAACTGTAGCAGGTTTACTAACGCGTTCATTTTAGTAGCTATGTTGACTATGATGTTAGCTAATACTATATGTAAACAGTGGTTATGATATGACGTGGAAAGGTTTTGCGCCTGGTCACAGACTGCTGATTTGTTGTGCACTGAAGTCCACAAACAGAGGGAAAACGTGAGAGGAGGAGCGCGCATAGATTCAAGAAGGAATTACGTAATCATGCTGTTTGTAGGTGGCTGCTATGAAAGTGATTGTGTTTGCCTATGATCAGGGGTGTATTCAGTCCGCCGATTCTATTGAAAAACTTTTCTTAAACGAAAGCAAACAGGGATAAACATACCTGAATTTGTTCAAAAGAAACTCGTTTGCAACTGTTGAACTGACGATTACACCCAAGATCAGCTAGATGCAAATAATCGTCCTCCATCTTAAACGGCACTGACCTCCACTGATATACTGTATATTATAGGATGCAGTAGGCTACTAAATACATTTTCCAGTGGCACTGACTCACCCAATGATGAAGGTTAAGCCTAGGTTACTCACCGGTGATGGCTAATGTTCTCATGCCAATACCCTATCTCAAGATAAGAAACTTTTGAGGTTTTTTTTCTTTTTTTTCTACAGACAGATCAGTCTTCTCTTCTCAGCAGTAGGCATTTTTCTCATGATTGTATTTTTGAATTTGTTCAAAACCCTTCTCAGCAGTAGGCATTTTTCTCATGATTGTATTTTTAAATTTGTTCAAAACCCTTTCTATGGATAATATGTTTATGGCCACAACTCTAAAAGATGTTCTATACGTGTTGCACTTGCTGCCCTAAGTCATACAACTTTATCCACAGCTATTTTTATAGAAGCTATTGAGCCTGTCGCTAAATTATGCTCTCTCATGTAGTATTTTCAATGATGTTCAGACATGACTAATATCATTTTGAATACTTAAAAAAAAAAAGAAATAGGCCTAATTTTGGCTAAATTATTTCAATTTATCAGGGGGGTGCTGCAGCACCTCCAGCACCACTACTTTGTGCACCAACACGCGCACCAACACACGCACAAACACAGGCAGCACTAACACACGCAGCACTAAACACGCAGCACTAACACACGCAGCACTAACACACGCAGCACTAACACACGCAGCACTAACACACGCAGCACTAACACACGCAGCACTAACACACGCAGCACTAACACACGCAGCACTAACACACGCAGCACTAACACACGCAGCACTAACACAAACCCTCCATCCTCAGCAGGGTTATTATAGAAACCGTATGGCTGCCACTGATAAGATCAGCCTGTTTTGTGTGTACATGTGTGTGCGTGCAGCCGCGCCTGAGGATTACTGATGAGTGTGTTACTGTTGATTCCTTCCTTATCCTTCTATCCTACCTTTCCTTATCCTCCTATCCTACCTATCCAATCCTTCCTTATCCTTCTATCCTACCTTTCCATATCCTCCTATCCTACCTATCCAATCCTTCCTTATCCTTCTATCCTACCTTTCCATATCCTCCTATCCTACCTATCCAATCCTTCCTTATCCTTCTATCCTACCTTTCCTTATCCTCCTATCCTACCTTTCCTTATCCTCCTATCCTACCTATCCAATCCGTCCTTATCCTCCTATCCTACCTTTCCTTATTCTCCTATCCTACCTATCCAATCCTTCCTTATCCTTCTATCCTACCTTTCCTTATCCTCCTATCCTACCTTTCCTTATCCTCCTATCCTACCTATCCAATCCTTCCTTATCCTTCTATCCTACCTTTCCTTATCCTCCTATCCAACCCTTCCTTATCCTTCTATCCAACCCAACCCTTCCTTATCCTTCTATCCAACCCTTCCTTATCCTTCTATCCAACCCTTCCTTATCCTCCTATCCTACCCTTCCGTATCCTCCTATCCTACCTTTCCTTATCCTCCTATCCTACATATCCTATCCTTCATTCCTTATCCTCCTATCCTACCCTTCTTTATCCTCCTATCCAATCCGTCCTTTCCATATCCTTCCTTATCCTCCTATCCTACCCTTCCTTATCCTCCTATCCTACCCTTCCTTATCCTCCTATCCTACCCTTCCTTATCCTCCTATCCTACCCTTCCTTATCCTACCTATCCAACCCTTCCTTATCCTCCTATCCAACCCTTCCTTATCCTCCTATCCTACACTTCCTTATCCTTCTATCCAACCCTTCCTTATCCTCCTATCCTACCCTTCCGTATCCTCCTATCCTACCTTTCCTTATCCTCCTATCCTACATATCCTATCCTTCATTCCTTATCCTCCTATCCTACCCTTCCTTATCCTCCTATCCTACCTATCCAATCCTTCCTTATCCTCCTACCCTACCCTTCCTTATCCTCCTACCCTACATATCCTATCCTTCGTTCCTTATCCTCCTATCCTACCCTTCTTTATCCTCCTATCCAATCCGTCCTTTCCATAGCATTCCTTATCCTCCAATCCTACCCTTCCTTATCCTCCTATCCTACCCAATCCTTCCTTATCCTCCTACCCTACCCCTCCTTATCCTCCTACCCTACATATCCTATCCTTCGTTCCTTATCCTCCTATCCTACCCTTCTTTATCCTCCTATCCAATCCTTCCTTTCCTTATCCTCCTACCTTTCCTTATCCTCCTATCCTACCTTTCCTTATCCTTCTATCCTTCCTTATCCTCCTATCCTACCTTTCCTTATCCTCCTATCCAATCCTTCCTTTCCATATCCGTCCTTATCCTCCTATCCTACCTTATCCTCCTATCCTTCCTTATCCTTCCTTATCCTCCTATCCTTCCTTATCCTATCCTACCCTTCTTTATCCTCCTATCCAATCCTTCCTTTCCATATCCGTCCTTATCCTCTTTTCCTTCCTTATCCTCCTATCCTACCTTTCCTTATCCTCCTATCCTTCCTCATCCTTCCTTATCCTCCTATCCTACCTTTCCTTATCCTACCTTTCCTTATCCTCCTATCCTTCCTTAACCTTCCATATCCTTCCTTATCCTCCTATCATATCCTTCGTTATCCTCCTATCCTTCTTCATCCTCCTATCCTACCCAGGCAGGTGCTGGACCTTTTCAATAACTGTCTGATGACTCCTCAAAATCTCAACATGAATACATAGAGTTCGGGGGACGGGCGGAGAACTGGCGTAAACAAGCGAGCACACGTCTTCTGTCATCCTCTTTTCCTTTCTTCTCCTCATTCTGTACATCCTATTGGTTCATTATTTACACAGAGGGAGTGGTGTGGTGGAATCTACTCCCCTGCTGTCATTACGCGAGGCTATTACCACCTCCGCTACCTCTGAGCTCTCATTAGGGCGGGCGGGCAGGCACACACACAAAAATGTATCTAGTTCATTGTGTAATGGGGGGGGCTCTTAAGCAATGCCTGTTTGCTGCATACATTTTCAGCTCCCGCCAGAAAGCTAGGGGAAACTGAGGAGGGGACCAGATCAGACCAGATCTCACCTACTGTATAAAGTTTATCTGTTGCTTTGTGTTGCTAATGGGTTGTTTTACCGTGCTCACATATACACAAGCAGCAATAGTCTGTATATCTGAGAGAACTGAGAACAGATTATCTCCTTTGAAAAGCTACAGGATCATTCAGTGTAGTATTGCCCCTAACAACCTCAAATCATTATTAATTTAAAGCAGAGGGGTTTCCTCTCCTTTCTGCCAGTCTACATTATATATTTCTTGCTGTCTCTACTCATTGATGCTGGCTCTGTCTGTCTGTCTGTCTGTGTGCGTGTGTGTGTCATCTCAGGTCAGAAGTGCACACACCAAAACCGTTGTGGCTGTTCACAAAAGCGGATTCCTCTCAGTTTCATCACTTGGGGGGCGGCCATTGTTAGTGTGCGGAAATGCCTGCAGAGAGAATATGAAAATATTGGCAAGTCCTTACAGCTCTTCTGGAGACCTACAGCTGCACCGACCTCACGGTGAACACACACACACACACTCACAGAGCTGTCATACTGTGTACAGTCTGTGTGTTGTGTGATGACAGACATACAGCACTCTGCTCTGTGTGGCTCTGGTGGGTGACTCATACTGATGATGTCACAGGGTGATCCTAACAGTTGGCTCTGCTTGAGGACTCATACTAATGATGTCATAGCCTGGGGACTGGACGGAAGCATCAACTTGTTCTTTTTTATTTTACCTTTATTGTTCTGAAGCCAGTTCTACAACAGCATCTGTCCATTTATAAATGTAACAACAGCGAGTAAGAGTCTTTAATACAGAAACATCTAAGACCTCTTCAAACATCAGGAGAGGTCTTGTGTTTGCCTCTAGCAGCCCTGGGGCACTTAAGGGGGAAAACGCCAGTCTATAGAGATGCTGATTCCCCCGACCACACGCAGATCAGATCTGTGATGTGGAAGGAGAGAATCTCCTCCCCTCCCCTCCTCTGACTGTCTGTCTGACTGACATAAGCATTATAGGGACATGGAGGCCCTGAAGGCTTTTCAGCTCAGCTCAAGGAATCTCCCCTCGCGCCACAGAGCCAATGCTTCACCGACACGCACACACAACCCGATATGAAACTACTCCACCACCACCACAACATCCAGCCACTCAGGGACCCATCATGACTGGAGATCTATGGAGTGCATGACTTAAACATTCAAATAAACCGTGCATTGGAAAAGAAAAGTCAAAAGGGCGGATTTGAGTGAAAATATGAGTTATCCATATCTGATCCTTAATGTTCAGTGTCTCTATAGAAATGATGCCACATGTCCATTTCATCAAACAGTGACAGTATCTGTATACAGTGACAGTCTGACAGACCAACACTGTCTGTGATCTCTTCTTCAGCAATACTAACTAACCTGCTGTCCAGAAGAGGATGCAGTGGAAGTGGGCATTACCAGGAGAAGACGTTGACTATTTTGGGCAGAGCAAAATGTGATTGGGCATGCATGATCCAAGGCATGATCCAAGGCATGATCCAAGACATGATCCAAGGCATGATCCAAGGCATGATCCAAGACATGATCCAAGACATGCAAGGCATGATGATGAGCCAGGCATGACATGATCCAAGGGCATGATCCAAGACATGATCCAAGGCATGATCCAAGACATGAGCCAAGAAGGCATGATCCAAGACCAAGGCATGATCCAAGGCATGAGCCAAGGCATGATCCAAGACATGAGCCAAGGCATGATCCAAGGCATGATCCAAGGCTGGATCCAAGGCATGATCCAAGGCATGATCCAAGACATGATCCAAGGCATGATCCAAGGCATGATCCAAGACATGATCCAAGGCATGATCCAAGGCATGATCCAAGGCATGATCCAAGGCATGATCCAAGACATGATCCAAGGCATGATCCAAGGCATGATCCAAGGCATGATCCAAGACATGAGCCAAGACATGAGCCAAGACATGATCCAAGACATGAGCCAAGACATGATCCAAGACATGAGCCAAGGCATGATCCAAGGCATGATCCAAGGCATGATCCAAGGCATGATCCAAGACATGATCCAAGGCATGATCCAAGACATGAGCCAAGACATGATCCAAGGCATGATCCAAGGCATGATCCAAGACATGAGCCAAGACATGAGCCAAGGCATGAGCCAAGGCATGATCCAAGACATGATCCAAGGCATGAGCCAAGACATGATCCAAGACATGAGCCAAGACATGATCCAAGGCATGATCCAAGACATGAGCCAAGGCATGATCCAAGGCATGAGCCAAGACATGAGCCAAGACATGAGCCAAGGCATGATCCAAGGCATGAGCCAAGACATGATCCAAGGCATGAGCCAAGACATGATCCAAGACATGAGCCAAGACATGATCCAAGACATGAGCCAAGACATGATCCAAGACATGATCCAAGACATGATCCAAGGCATGAGCCAAGGCATGATCCAAGACATGATCCAAGGCATGATCCAAGGCATGATCCAAGGCATGAGCCAAGACATGATCCAAGGCATGATCCAAGGCATGAGCCAAGGCATGATCCAAGGCATGCAAGACATGAGCCAAGACATGATCCAAGGCATGAGCCAAGACATGATCCAAGACATGATCCAAGACATGATCCAAGGCATGATCCACTGGTCTTGAGAAGCAGCCATTGAGTTTACCAGAGGTCAACATCTGTGTTGTGAATACTCTACTCTACCGTGTGTCTCTGAATTCACTGCAAGAGAATCCTACCTGGTGGATGGCAGGGGAAAAGGGCAGGAGAGCGAGAGAGAGAGAGAGGGAGGAAGAGAAAAAGAGAGGAGAGAAGAGAGCAGGACTGGCGAATTCAGATGACTCAGGCTGGATCAGCATCAACAAGCTTTAAAAATGAACAATTTTCTCAAATAACAAGAAAATATGTCAGGGAAAAACTGCTGCAGCCAGAGACTCAAACTCTCAAACTATTTCAAAACTGCACTAAACATTCCCGCCATGGGCAAAATTAAGACTTCTACAAAGCAGATGAAAAAAATCCCTACAAAGTACTAATTCCTTTGACAGATATTATCAACTGGAGATTTCAAAATGGTGACTGATCTTCCGTGTGCTACCAGAACACAAGGAGAGTGTTAAATAATTGATAGCTTCTGAGCTGGGAGATTTTAAACCTCTCTCTCTCTCTCTCTCTCCTTGTATCAATCATTCATGGGGTTTCCATCCAAAACACTTCAGTCCCTCAAGTATCAAATCGCTCTTTGATAATTGTGGAGGGCCCATCTATGCACAGTGAAAGATCCCACTTAATTTCAGGGGCAGAAAAACGCTCTCCTCTTTACCCTCTCAAGAAATTAGGATAATGGTGGTGATGGTTGAAATTGGGAAGGGTTGCATTGCAGGAGTGTAGTAATACCAGACATTAAAAGGTAAGGTAATTTGAGGTGAGTTGGGGGCAAACACTCCATATTTGGTATGCGCTACAGCAGACATAATGAAATTGCACGCTCTCTCACCTCTCTCTCAAAAAGTCTCTACATCTTTCTCTTTCTGCCTCTGTAGCCACCACTTTAATCTCTCTCTTCACTTCTCCCTCTCTCGATCTCTAAACCCCCACAACTTCTCTTTTCACTTCTCTCTCGATCTCTAAACCCCACTACCTCTCTCTCTTCACTTCTCCCTCTCTCGATCTCTAAACCCCCACTACCTCTCTTCACTTCTTGATCTCTAAACCCCCACTACCTCTCTCTCTTCACTTCTCCCTCTCTCGATCTCTAAACCCCCACTACCTCTTTCTCTTCACTTCTCGATCTCTAAACCCCCACTACCTCTCTCTTCACTTCTCCCTCTCTCGATCTCTAAACCCCCACTACCTCTCTCTCTTCACTTCTCGATCTCTAAACCTACACTACCTCTCTCTTCTTCTCTCTCTCTCTCTCTCTCGATCTCTAAACCCCCACTACCTCCCTCTCTTCACTTCTCCCTCTCTCGATCTCTAAACCCCCACTACCTCTCTCTTCACTTCGATCTCTAAAACTACACTACCTCTCTCTCTTCACTTCTCGATCTCTAAACCTACACTACCTCTCTCTTCACTTCTCTCTCTCTCTCTCGATCTCTAAACCCCCACTACCTCTCTCTTCACTTCGATCTCTAAACCCCACTACCTCTCTCTTCACTTCAATCTCTAAACCTACACTACCTCTCTCTCTTCACTTCTCCTCTCTCGATCTCTAAACCCCCACTACCTCTCTCTTCTCTCTCTCTCGATCTCTAAACCCCCACTACCTCTCTCTTCACGATCTCTCTCTCTCTCTTCACTTCTCGATCTCTAAACCCCCACTACCTCTCTCTTCACTTCTCTCTCTCTCTCGATCTCTAAACCCCCACTACCTCTCTCTCTTCTCTCCCTCTCTCGATCTCTAAACCCCCACTACCTCTCTCTCTTCACTTCTCGATCTCTAAACCTACACTACCTCTCTCTTCACTTCTCTCTCTCTCTCGATCTCTAAACCCCCACTACCTCTCTCTCTTCACTTCTCTCTCTCTCGATCTCTAAACCCCCACTACCTCTCTCTTCACTTCTCGATCTCTAAACCCCCACTACCTCTCTCTTCACTTCGATCTCTAAACCTACACTACCTCTCTCTCTTCACTTCTCTCTCGATATCTAAACCTCCACTACCTCCCTCTTTCCCTGCGACAAGTAGCCTAGCATTTAAGAGCATTGGACCAATAACTGAAAGGTTGCTGGTACGAATCCCCAAGGTGGCAAGGTGAAAAATATCTGCTGTTCTGCCCTTGAGCAAGGCGGTTAACCCCCAACAACTGCTCCCTGGGCGCCGACGACGTCGATTAAGGCAGCTCCCACACCTCTCTGATTCAGAGAGGGTTGAATGCATTCCGTTGTGCAACTGACTAGGTATCCTCTTTTTCACCACCTTCTCCTCTAAACCCCCCCCCACCCTCCCACACTCTCTGGATTCTAATAGCAAGGCCTGTCAAAGTCACTAAGGACACAGCACACATTATCATCCACAAAGAGCCATAACATTGCTGACACCATTTAAGCAGCAACAAGGTTATCCATTACACATACATGGCCACATGCACACAAGGTATGGCTGTGATTTACACTCCCAGCCCAGTGGGTCAGACAGAGTCTGTGTCCACAATGACTCCAATTTGACTTTAGGTTAATTATAACTTTAGCTAGCCAGCTAAGATTGAAGGTAGAGCACCGCTATTTTTGCTAGCTAACGTTAGCATTCCCTAGCTATTTCTGAGCAAATTTTGTAGCTCATGGCAACATTGCCATCCGTCTAAAGTAAAATTTATGACATAAATTGTTTACTAATTATTTGTCTACTTCAGCAATATCATCGTATTTCCAGGCCACTATAGTGTAAATTTGACTAAACAGTCATTAGTCCCCG
>NC_068456.1:25555193-25557693 GCF_023373465.1 Oncorhynchus keta
CACAGAGAGGGAGAGACACAGAGAGACACACAGAGAGAGAGAGAGACACAGAGAGAGAACCCACAGAGAGAGAGACACAAGAGAAACAGAGAGAGAGAGACAGAGAGAGACACAGAGACAGAGACAAGAGAGAGAGACACAGAGACCACAGAGAGAGAGACAGAGAGAGAGACACAGAGAGAGAGAGAGACACAGAGAGAGAGAGACAGAGAGACAGAGAGAGAGAGACAGAGAAACACAGAGAGAGAGACACACAGAGAGAGAGAGAGAAACACAGAGGGAGGAAGACATACAGAGAGAGAGAACCAGAGAGAGACACAGAGAGAGATACACAGAGAGAGAGATACAGAGAGATAGAGACACAGAGAGAGAGAGATACACAGAGAGAGAGTGACACAGAGGAGAACACAGAGGAGAGAGAGTGACACAGAGAGAGAGAGACACGGAGAGAGAGACACGGAGAGAGAGAGACGGAGAGAGAGAGAGACACGGAGAGAGAGGACCACGGAGAGAAACACACGGAGAGAGAGACACGGAGACAGAGGGAAACGGAGAGAGAGAGAGACACGGAGAGAGAGAGACCTAGAGAGAGAGAGACACAGAGAGAGACACAGAGAGGGACACACAGAGAGCACAGAGAGACACGGGAGAGAGAGACACGGAGAGACACAGACACGGAGATAGAGAGAGAGAACCACGGAGAGAGAGAGACACGGAGAGAGAGAGACACACAGAGAGACACAGAGAGAGGGGAGAGAGAGAACACAGAGAGAGACACTGAGAGAGACACGGAGAGAGAGAGGACACAGATGGAGAGACAGAGAGAGAGACAGAGACGAGAGAGAGAGAGACACAGAGGAGAGAGAGACACACAGAGAGAGACACACAGAGAGAGACAAGGAGAGAGAGAGAGAACACGAGGAGAGAGACAGAGAGAGAGAGACAGAGAGAGACAGAGAGAGAAAGAGAGAGAGACAGAGAGAGACACCACAGAGAGGAACCACGGAGAGAGAGACACACAGAGAGAGAGACACAGAGAGAGGAGAGACAACGCGGAGAGAGAGAGACACAGAGAGAGAGAACCTGAGGAGAACCAGAGAGAGCTGGAGAGACCACAGAGAGAGAGACAGAGAGACACAGAGAGAGAGAGACAGAGAGAGAGAGAGAGAGAGAGAGAGAGGAAGAGAGAGAGAGAGAGAGAAGGAGAGACCTGAGAGAGAGAGAGAACCTACCTAGAAGAGACACAGAGAGAGAGAGAGAGACACAGAGAGAGAGAGAGAGAGAGAGACACAGAGAGAGAGAGAGAGAGAGACACAGAGAGAGACACACAGAGAGAGACAGGGAGAGACAGAGAGAGACACACAGGGAAGCACACAGAGGACTGAGAGACACAGAGAGAGACACACAGAGAGGGAGAGACAGACACACAGAGAGACACAGAGAGACACAGACCAGACACAGAGAGAGAGACACCCAGAGAGAGACACACAGAGAGAGAGAGACACAGAGAGAGAGAGAGACACAGAGAGGGCCAAGAGAGGGAGAGAGAGACACAGAGGGCAGAGAGACACACAGAGAGACACACAGAGAGACACACAGAGGGAGACAGAGACACAGAGAGAGAGACAGAGAGAGAGAGACAAAGAGAGAGACAGAGAGAGAGAGACAGAGACAGAGAGAGAGAGGGAGAGAGGGAGAGAGAGAAGAGAGAGAGAGAGAGAGAGAGAGAGAGAACACAGAGAGAGAGAGAGACCTAGAGAGAGAGAGAGACAGAGAGAGAGAACCACAGAGAGAGAGACACAGAGAGGGAGAGACAGAGAGAGACACAGAGAGAGGCACCTAGAGACACAGAGAGAGAGGGCACAGAGAGAGAGACACAGAGAGAGAGGGAGGAGAGACACAGAGAGAAGACCACCAGAGAGAGAGAGACACCAGAGAGAGAGACACAGAGAGAGAGATAGAGAGAGAGAGAGACAAGAGAGACACAGAGAGAGACACAGAGAGAGAGGGAGAGAGAGAGACACAGAGAGAGAGAGACACGGAGGGAGAGAGAGAGACACAGAGACCTAGAGAGACACAGAGAGAGAGAGAGAGAGACAGAGAGAAACACAGAGAGAGAGACAGAGAGACACACAGAGAGAGAAACACAGAGAGAGAGAGACAGAGAGAAACACAGAGAGAAACAGAGAGGGAGAGAGAGAGAGAGCGAGAGAGAGAGAGAGAGAGACAGAGAGAGAGAGAAACTAGAGAGAGAAGACAGAGAGACACAGAGAGAGACAGAGAGAGAGAGAGAGAGACACAGAGAGACAGAGAGAGAGAGACACAGAGAGAGAAGAGTGAGAGAAGCGAGAGAGAGAGACCGGAGAGAGAGAGAGACAGAGAGAGACACAGAGACCACAGAGAGGAAGACACAGAGAGAGAGACACAGAGAGAGAGAGAGACAGAGAGAAGAGAGAGAGACAGAGAGAGACAGAGAAAAAGAGAGAGAGAGACAGAGAGA